>NW_027279930.1:0-10000 GCF_046629955.1 Centroberyx affinis
TTTGGCTGTTTTTGTTTTGGAGCTCTAAAGAACAGGTCCCCATTGACTTCAGTTGTTTTGGAGAAGGCTGCTACCAAGTTGTGCTGCAACCTCCCTGTGTGTTATATGGACTAACAAACTTCACCTGTGTTTCATTTGGCATGAGGGTGAATAGATGATGACAGAATTTTCATTTTTGGGTGAACTATTCCTTTAAATAAGTGACAAAATCTGCCAGTGGGGTTCGATCATTCCACTGATTTCAAGATGGTGACATTCATTTCTGTAAAAACTCCCGAAACAAGCGAGGCTACATCGGAAACAAGTGGAGATATCTCACCTCACTGGTAGAATCTTTCTCCCGGCTTAAGAAAAATCAGATCTGAACGCCGAATATGTGTGTTTTTTGCAGTGTGGTACTTCCCGCCGCCGGTGTGAAATCGGCCCTATCTTTGTCTGCGTAGTCAGCATTTGATCCGTGTCTATCGTTCAGCTCGGGTCTTAAACCTCGGCCCTGGACTAAACTCACATGGCCCTGACTCTTAGACAGGGTCTTCTTCGGGTCGGGTCGGGACGGGACGGGTTATTGTTTCGATTCGCGGCCTCCAGACGGGCGCCGGGATCTCCGGGGGCGACGGCAGCTTCAGGACCCAAGACGGGAAAAAAAAAAAAAAAAAAAAAAGGAGCGTTCGTTCGACACCGAGGCTGCAACACTTTCCACTTTCTCTCTCTCTCTCTCTCTCTCTCTCTCTGCACCGGCTTGTTGTTTACGCTCTTAATCCTCGTCGCCTTTTCAGATCTCTAGCTTGTGTGTGTGTGTGTGTTGTTGAAACCCCCTCGGTGTCTCATCTGAGGGATTTTTGAGAAACAGAGTAATTAGTTAGGCGATAGAAGAGCCGTCGGTTTCTGAAATGATAGCTGCACCCCGCCTCCCCACCGCTCCACCTCCCAACCCTCCACCCCAAGAGAGAGACAAATCAATCAATAACCTGCTGATTTATTTCACATCCTTATCGTCTAATTTAATTGCCGCGTCTTTTGTATCTGCGGAGTCGGGGGGGGGGGGGGGGGGTGGGGGGGGGGGGGGGGTGGAGGGTGGGGTGTGGTGGGGGGGGGTCGGAGGGCGGAGGGGAGATAAATGCGGGGCGGGGTGGAGACCGGGTGTCGCGGAGCGGAAGAGGGAAAAGAAGCAAGCAAGTTTTTTTTTTTTTGTTGTGTTTGTGTTCTCAGGGGTTTTTTATTATTATTATTATTATTTTTTCTTTTCTTTTTTTTCGTCGGAGCGTCGCGGAAGTTTCGAGGAGGAGGAGGAGGAGGCGTTTTTTTTTTTTTTTTTTTTTTACCGCTCTGTTCGACAGCCGCCGCCGCCGCCGCCGGCTCACGACTGATAACTCCAGAAGAGGCAAACACACACACACACACACACACACACACAAACGGAGAGAGAGAGAGCGAGCGAGAGACGAGAAATGCCGCCACAAATTATCGGAAAGAAAAAAAAAATTTAATTAGCAATATAAATGCCAGGCGGAGCACATTATGTGCAATTGTCTTGCTATCTTTCCAGAAATTAGTCTTTTAAAATGAATTTGCTGTATTAATCATCTCCCGAAATATTTTTTGATCACTGAATTAATAGTTTTGCGTTGGGGGCGCCGTGTTTTTTTTTTTCTCTTTTTTTTTTTTTTTTTCGGTATTCATTGACATAGGTGATTGCCTCTTAATTACGACGGCGTCCTCCTCCTATCCGCGCCTATTAATTCCTGTGTTGTGGCGTCGCCGCAGCCCGCCGCCTGGCCCTGTATCTACTAATTACTTCTCTAATTGAATTTGCTCTCTGTTGCCAGGCTGTTTTTTTTTAAGTGGCTGTTTGTTGCCGGGGCCTCATTGTGTCTTTGTGTGACAGCTAGCTGCTCGCTGCTGGAACAGGATCCACTCTCTCTTTCTCTCTCTCTCTCTCTCTCTCTCTCTCTGTGTGCGTGTCTCTCGCTCGCTCTTTATTCATGCCTCTCCCTCTGTATCATTACCTATACCTCCCAGACCTATGTAGTGTTTCCAGTGGAATTGAAGGAGGGGAAATTAATTAATGAGAGTCGGTGAAACAATTACACCCCACCCTCCTCCCCGCCCGCAGCTGCCCCCCCACCCCCCCCCGTTGCCGTCGGTTCGGGCCTCTGTAGGATTGTTGTGGGATGCTAAATAGCGTGCGGGCGAGTTATTTAGCTTCCTCGTCCATCAAAACGTCATCGGTCCTGTTCCGGCTCGGGATTAACTCGGATCATATCTAAATCGAAACGACAAACAGGTCACGTAATCTAGTCTTGCGGCTGAGAATCTCGTTTTTCTTAATATACGTGGAGAACTCAAGGCGAGTTCTTCAGCTCCTTTCCCATGAAACGTTCCTCCGCTGCACGTCGACCTTGTTCTCGCTCGGGATTTAGTTGGATCTTCTGTGTGCTACGAATCTGGTCTAGGTCCGATTCACTAGAAACAGTTCAACATAACTGACACATTGCAATATTAGAAATATGTGGAGTTTTAATGTCGCATGGTCTGAACACTGTTTCAGTGGCCTTTATAGCAGTGATTCTCAACCTTTTTCATATCAAGGACCCCTAATTTAGTCCACATTAAGGCCACAGACCCCCATTTGATGAGATTGTGTCTCTCGGACCCAAATCTGAGAATATTTTTATGTTAGATATGATTTTGTCCAGAATTCCATGACTGTCTGTATTGTAGGTAGAGAGATAACAAGAAACTATGATCAAAACAGTCATTCTTCTACATTCTCTAATTGTGTTAACGTCTTGTAAATGAAATAATGCTGACATTTAACAAGTCATCAGTTTGCTGGGGACCCCCTGGAACCCCCTCAAGGACCCCTGGTGGTCCCCGGACCCCACGTTGAGAACCACTGCTTTATAGCATGTCAGCACGCATTTCTGCTGGAAAAAAGAATATATTGTTAGTCGTATCCTATCACAAAAAGAGTATTTTCATATTAATTGAAGTAAACTATATTTATGTGTGTTATAAAGCAACAAAATTTGACAATATATTTCATCACTGTTCATGTTAGCTGAATTCAGAAGTGTAGCTATTGGGGACAGTGAGATAAAGAGTGTTGGGTCTTCTTTTTTTACTGTCAATTCATCTACAGCAGTGGTTCTCAACGTGGGGTCCGGGGACCACCAGGGGTCCTTGAGGGGGTTCCAGGGGGTCCCCAGCAAATTGATGAATTGTTAAACTTCACCATTACTTCATTTACAAGAAGTGAACACAATTAGAGAATGTAGAAGAATGACTCTGTTATCTCTCTACCTACAATACAGATAGTCATGGAATTCTGGACAAAATCATATCTGACAATAAAATTATCTTAGATTTGGGTCCGAGAGACAAAATCTCATCTGCATCCCGGGTACACACACACACACACGCGGTAACCAACGTGTGTGTGTGTGTCCTCCAGCATGAGGCACTGAAGGCCGCCGTCTCTGCGCCGGCCTTGGAGGAGGCCGGGGGCGGGTGAATGGAGAGAGGAGGCTTTTACAGAAATGTCCCTAGCTGTGCTTTCACAACACACACACACACACACACACACACACACACAGCTGCGCGAAACCTCGCTCTGCTCACGTATAATCATTTTGTTTTGCATTTCAATACGGATGTTTATGGCGTTTTTTTCTGCCTCGGTGTGCGGTGGAAATATCCGGGTTATGTCAGGTAAACGTCAGATTCCACCCAGTGGTTCTGGAATATTATGGAATTTAGAGATGTGTATTCCAGCCAGGATTTGATGAATTCTCTATGGAAGTCGAGGAAGATCAGGGAATTTGACATATTTACAGGAATGCAGCAGAATGTGTTTTACAATATGTTTCATACATTCATTGCGTTAGATGGAGGTAACCCTAACCCAGCCCAACTGGAGTGGGAACAGGGTTGTTTACTCCTTTATGTAAACAGCATTAACAATCCAGCAGGAATATGCTTAGGTCATGGAAACACTGTGGAAAGTCATGGAAAAGTCGTGATGTCATTTAAATCAAAGCCACAAGCGAGAGCCTTGAAGCATTGTGTGATGCGCCTTTGACCTCTGAGCCCACAGGAATTCTGGGAAGGCTGAGACCCCGTGCTATGTGAGGTTTTTGCCTGCGTGAATGCATACCAAACAAGGCGTTACGACAATGCACGCCAACATGCATGTGTTTATGCATCAACATACATGTACGTTTGGACACACTTAGACTCATGTGCAAGGACACACATGCAGTAAGCAGATGCTGCTACTCAACTTGCTAATCAGACCTTAGAAACATCAACAACACTAAGGTTGAAGTTCAGCAAACACAAATACCGTATAGTTTATTGATAGAAATTGTTCTACTACTATAATTGTTATATTATTTGTGTGTAGTGTTGGTATGATGAAGCTAAAATATGAATCATGTTAGGCTACTTGGCTTGCTAGTTAAGAACTGAACTATTTGCAAACCACATATACCATACATAGACTCGCTGCTTATGCAACAATGTGATTTATTATAAAAGGTCATGTGTCGTCTTATCAAAAAAATGATTCAGATATATATATGGCTCTATACATCTCTATATAAGTTCTCCCGTCATGTGACGTTAACTCGTTTGCATGTGGAGGAGATTACGGGACGCTGAAATTACAGCAAAAAAGTTACATTTTTTGCAATAATACAACTTTTACTCTGTTAATTATGAAGATCAGAGCTGATTTATGCAAAATGACTTTGTCTCTTTATCTGCTTCCTTCATTGAATTTGGCTCTTGAAGCATTAAATAGGGCCTAAAGCACAAAATAGGGGGCGTTTTCCACTCTTTCATCAGTTGCCATCACGCCACCCTAAACCTTCCTCTATCATCCTATCTCTCTATTCCCTCCCTCGCTCTCTTTCCCTTACTCTCTCCCTCTAAGATAAAGATTAGATTGAACCGTATTGATCCAAAATAAATGAAAAGAGAAATAGAGTTACAAACAATTGTTGGGTTATACAAACATGCGGCGTCGACACTTTCATAGGTAAGTAGGCTGTATGAGTGGGACATATGGGAAAGAGTATGGATTACTTTGATAGACTGAATAGATGGGTTTAGTTGTAGTCAGTACTTACGGATGTTAATATTCTTCCATCCATCTGTTTTTCATGCCATCTCTTACTTTTCATTGCTTCATCCCCACCTTATCTCTCTACTAATTTTAAAATACTATCGGCACTAAATATCATCTACCATCAGCACTGATACAAAAATATCGCTGTCAGTATCGACCCATATCGGTCGAACCCGACTCCCTATACGTCCCAACTCTCTCCATCCATCCTTCCCCCCTCTCTTCATCCCTCCTCCCTCCATCGCTCCTCAAGCTCTCCCTGTCAGCTTGTCTTTGTGAAAACTTTCTCTCCCTCTCTCCTCCTCTCTCTACATATTGATCCTTCTCTCTCTCTCTCTCTCCATCCATCCATCCATCTCCCTCTCTCTCTCTCTCTCTTTCACCCCACCCCTCTCTCTCTATTGATCCCTGTCTCTCTCCCTCTCTCTCTGCTAGCTGCTATCTGGCCCGGCCTTTGTCTTCTTATCGAGGTTTCAGGGTTTATTCTGGCTGCTGTTATTGACAGGCCTCTCGCTCCACGGCCAACTAATGCATCCCTAATCCCACCTTTGTTACTCTGGAATGTTCACACACACACGCACGCACACACACACACACACACACACACACATGTACGTACACACACACATGAGCGTGTATAAGGAAAGAGGGCCATAAGGATGTTGATCCCAGCTTTCTATTTGTTGGGAAAGCCATCTATCAATCAAAAGGCCCGTTGTCTGTCTGTTTTTGTATGTGTGTGTGTGTGTGTGTGTGTGTGTGTGTGCGTGCGCGCACATGTGTGTCTTGAGTGACAGGCCGAATCGGGGCTGAGGACGTTTGATAAGCTTGTATTGTCGGTCGTCGGATCCCCCCTCCACCTCCCTCCACACCTCTACCTCGATAAGAAATACATTCGACTAGAGCTGATAACGGTGTCAGGAGCAGCAAAGCCCCACTCTAAAGAGAGAGAGGGGCACACACACACACACACACACACACACACAGACACCACGCCACGGGAGAGGCGTCTTTCTTCAAACACCTTGGCTGTAAATGATACTCTCAACAAACAGCGTCGACAACACCACTCAGGAAAAAAAAAAAAAAAAGATCCAGATACCGCGTGTGTGTGTGTGTGTCTGTGAGAGAGAGAGAGAGAGGGTGTGTTTGTAGGGAGAATGATGTGCGATATGGCTGGAGGATATGCTAGGCTTATTGAATAAGGTCTTAGTGATAGCACCACTGTGTGTGTGTGTGTTGTGAACAGCAGAGAGAGAATACAGTAATAGGCTTAGAGCGGCTGAGGCACAGTGTCAGACTTTACAAACAACACACACTGCTCTCAAAGACTGACTGACAGCTGTCTGTGTGTGTGTGTGTGTGTGTGTGTGTGTGTGTGTGTGTGTGCCGGCATTGTATCTGCGTGCATGAGTGTGTGTGCATATATGTTACATGTGATCCTATGTGTTCTATATGCAACACGTGCTTCAGATTCAGGTCTGATGGTGTGGTACAAGCTGGATTTTCACTTGTAATCATTTCATAACTGATTTCGCGGTTGCGTCTGATTTTGCTGTTTGTGCTTTATGGGATGGTATAATGGAGAGAGACAGGAATGCTGGGTAAGAAAGAGATAGGGATGGTGACATACAACATGGGTTGTCAGCCCAAGTTGAACCCATGTTGCTGTGAATATATGGTGTGACCGTTAGAACCCCATTTACACCTGGTATTAAGATGTGATCTGCGCTTGATAAGAAAAAAACGGTCAGCATTAATGCAAGGTATAAATGCACACAGCACACATTGCAATAGGCATGGTGGGATCTGTCAAGTGGAAATGCAATCTGTACAGCGTGTTACCTAATTACTGCCCACAGGATAGAAATGTCGTCACTGCAGGTAGAAGCAGTGTAGAAACGTCATCATCCCGGGTAGAAACGTCATCACCACAGGTAGAAACGTCGTCACCATGGGTAGAAACGGCATCACCGCAGGTAGAAACATCATCACCATGGGTAGAAACAGCATTATTGCAGGTGGAAAGCCATTGCTGCATGTAGAAACATCATCACCACAGTTAGAAACATTGTCACAGTGGGTAGAAATGTCAACACTATGGGTTGAAACATCGTCACCATGGCTAGCAACATTGTCACCATGGGTAGAAACATTGTTACCATGGCTAGCAACATCGTCACCATGGGTAGAAACATCGTCACCATGGGTAGAAACATCATAACCATGGGTAGAAACACCGTCACCATGGCTAGAAACATTGTCACCATGGCTAGCAACATCGTCACCATGGGTGGAAACATCGTCACCATGGCTAGCAACATCGTCACCATGGGTAGAAACACCATGGGTAGAAATACCATGGGTAGAAACATCGTCACCATGGCTAGAAACATCGTCACCATGGCTAGCAACATCGTCACCATGGGTAGAAACATCGTCACCATGGCTAGAACCATCGTCACCATGGGTAGAAACATCGTCACCATGGCTAGCAACATCGTCACCATGGCTAGAACCATCGTCACCATGGGTAGAAACATCATAACCATGGCTAGAAACATTGTCACCAGTGTGCCCTGGTGGCTCACCGAGTAGAGCGCATACCATGTAAAGCTCAATCCTTCCTGCAGTGACTTGGGTTCGAATCCAGCCTGTGGTTTCTTTTTAAAAAAGAAAAATTGTCACCATGGATAGAAACATTGTCACCATGGATAGAAACATTGTCACTATGGCTAGAAACATCGTCACCATGGGTAGAAACATCGTTACCATGGCTAGCAACATCGTCACTATGGGTAGAAACATCGTCACCATGGGTAGAAACATCATAACCATGGATAGAAACATCGTCACCATGGGTAGAAACATCGTCACCATGGCTAGAAACATTGTCACCATGGGTAGAAACATCGTCACCATGGATAGCAACATCGTACCCATGGCTAGAAACATCGTCACCATGGGTAGAAACATCGTACCCATGGCTAGAAACATCGTCACCATGGATAGCAACATCGTACCCATGTATAGAAACATCGTCACCATGGGTAGAAACATCGTCACCATGGCTAGCAACATCGTCACCATGGGTAGAAACATCGTCACTATGACTGGAAACATCATCACCATGGGTAGAAACATCGTCACTATGACTGGAAACATCGTCACCATGGCTAGCGACATCGTCACCATGGGTAGAAACATTGTCACTATGGGTAGAAACATCGTCACCATGGGTAGAAACATCGTCACCATGGGTAGAAACATCGTCACCATGGGTAGAAACATCGTCACCATGGGTAGAGATGCCATCACTGTGTAGAAACATCATCACAGGTAGAAACGTCACATTGAGCAGAAATGTTGGTCATGCAGAAACCGGATGTTGAAATGTCATCTGGTTGAATTGTCATCACCGCAGGTAGAAATATCATCACAGTGTAGAAACTTCATCACCAAGAGTAGGAACATCATTGTTGCATGTAGAAACATCATCACTGAAGGAAGAAACGTTATCACTGAAGATAGAAATGTCAACACATGCTAGATTGTAAGCAGTCCAGGCTCTACAGAAACACATGCCATGTTACTTTTTGTTACCATCTCCCCACCTATTCGCCTGCTCTGCATAGTGCACACTAAAAATAACATCTGATTACAATACTGGCAGAAAGCAGTCAACCAGAACGCATATAAATGCCTAAATTAGAAGTGTGTGATCAGATTGTTTATTATCTGGAAAGCACATCCAGATAGTATCCAGATGCAGATCACATGTTAATACCAGGTGTAAATGAGATCTTAGTCTGCTTAGTCATCACCAAGTCAGTCAAATATTTTACTATGTTACTTCTGATGTTAGAATGTGTTTCTGTTCCTCATTTAAGAAATGTGCAGTAGAGGCACCCTTATCCACCCTGTTTATTGCTAAAGGTAGACTTGGAGAACAAATGGAATAAGGTCTTCACCAACTAATTGATGAATCAATGGTTTGCCTGACAAAGATTAAACATTGCTCAAATATAGCACTGGGAGTTAGAATCCAGTGTATGGATAGAAAACTAGTGCAGTATTGTTGTCCTTTAAAGGGGAAGTGATAGTCCTCATAATGAAACATGAGATTAACACATGAAAAAACATAAGCAAGCACATGGAAATTTTAAGATATTGGTCCTCCAGAGCTTATATGCGTGTGGGTTTGATGCATTCGGTTTTAATGTGGAGTGACCTTTAGCTCAGTGGTTCTCAATGTGGGGTCCGGGGACCACCCGGGGTCCTTGAGGGGGTTCCATGGGGTCCCCAGCAAACTGATGAATTGTTAAACTTTATCATTATTTCATTTACAAGAAGTAGAGAATGTAGAAGAATGACTATTTTGATCATAGTTTCATTGTTACCTCTCTACCTACATTACAGATAGTCATGGAATTCTGGACAAAATCATATCTAGCAATAAAAATATTCTCAGATATTCTCATATCTTATCAAATGAGGGTCCATGGCCCAAATGTGGGCTAAATTAGGGGTCCTTGATATGAAAAAGGTTGAGAATCATTGCTTTAGCTAATATAAGTTATATAGCCAGTGTTAGGGGTTTATCCAGGGACCTGTATCTCCATCCATCTGAAGTGATCCTGGTTAGTCATTATGGCTCCTCAGTGCTGCTCAGGGTCCAGACTGGCTCTGACAATACAAGTCAACTGTCATGAAGCTGAGAGGTCAATACACTTCAGTTGATAGATAGGCCTGTAATAATAATAAAAATACATTCAATAAGTAGTTTAACCATAACTTAAGTCAGATTTTTTTGCTGGTAGCATTATTTTAATCTGTTTCAGTAAAGACTCATAATTATGAACTAATCAG